>NC_046325.1:10783401-10830901 GCF_009819535.1 Lacerta agilis | reverse complement strand
GAGAGAGAGAGAGAGAGAGAGATGAATAAATAAATCCAGAGATTACCTGTTTGAACAATGGTGACAGAATTACTCTTCTTTGAAATGACTTTTCTTCCAGAAAGGTCCACTATGTAGCCACACCTGAAGCTCCCCACATCTTTAGGTTCCATGATGCTCATGTTGTGAATGTAGATGTTGCCATATGGAGGCACAACTGATATTTCCTCTTTGTCGCTATAAAACTGGAACTCCTTGACTTCCTTCCTTTCAGGCGGAGCCGAGCACACAAGGCTGACATTATCTCCCAGGTTGTACTCAAGGAGGCTGGGGCTTGAAGAGAGGAAGGGTGCTTCCGGGGCTTCTGGGAAAGAAAGATAAATGCCCAGGGTTGAGATTGCTTCGTGTAACACAGAGACAGCAGCTAGCTAAACTCCTCCACCCTGAAGTATGCTTGCAATGGTTGGTTGGTTGGGTGGGTGGAGAGAGAGCGTGGGAAGAGGGAGAGATAGGGTGAGAGCAGGGAAGCATTTTTAGACATCAGATTTTAGGCTTGCAATGAAATAAGTGAAGGGTGGAGGAGAAATGTGATTTGGTTCCCATTTAAAGGTGAACCTAACTGATTTGCACTTTCTAAAACGACAGAAAAACTAAAACACAGCCACACTTCTCTGAATTTTGCAATGGGGTTCTCCAGCCAAGGGATGCGTACAAAAATACATAGATTAGGGCAAAGTGTGCCTAAAGATGCCGATAAAGACCAACATCTTGGGTCAGGATGTTGCCAGCACTCCATGCATCAGCACTGGTGACCACACACTTGGGTTCCACCTGGGTTCCACCATAACCAGCATACTGGCGAGGCAGCTATGGAAATGGCTCGCCTCTCCAAAAGGGTATGGGAGAATGTGATGCTAGCATCCAATACCAAGATAAAGGTCTAGTTACATGTGGGTAGCCGTGTTGGTCTGCCATAGTCGAAACAAAATAGAAAATTATTTTCAGTAGCACCTTAGAGACCAACTGTGTTTGTTCTTGGTATGAGCTTTCGTGTGCATGCACACTTCTTCAGATAAAGGTCTATCAGACTTGAGTGTTGAGCAATGCCACAATGCCTTCCACATGCACTGTGTCAGGGGGATTTTGGGTATCACATGGCAGGATAGAATTCCAAACAAAGATGTGCTCTCCCATGCCCACATTCCCAGCATGTTCACACGCCTGTCTCAGAGTTGCACTAAAATGTTCCTATCCAACTTTGTACATACGATGAAAGGGATCTGAGGGTTTTATTCAAAGCTAGTACTACTCAGAATAGCTAATTAACACGGCTCATTTGGGCTCACTAAATAGTTGGCAACAACCCGGAAATTTGAATTTGAAGCTTAGCAGGGAAGAGTCAAAATGAGCATTCAGGTTGCACAACCTAGCCTTTGCTGCCACTTAGTGGTTTTGCTGCTCCATTCCACATTTTCCCAACAAGTTTAGTTTCTTTTTTTTACCAAAACTGGTAACTAAGAATGAAAGTAATTGCCTAAACAATTTTTTATTTGGGCGGCTGGGAAACTTTCTGCAAACTCAGTTTCTCTTCCCTGCAGTAAAAAAATTGGAAACATAAAAAGGGCTAATATTCAACTAAGTCATATTCAGTGTGCAGAGGCCATTGAACTCTTGAGAAATTGTTCCAGTTAGAGAAGGACATACATATACAGGTGAAACTCGAAAAATTAGAATATCATGGAAAAGCTCATTTATGTAAGCAATTGTCTTCATTAGTTACTGGAGTTTAATATATGAGATAGACTCATGACATGTAAAGCGAGATATGTCAAGCCTTTATTTGTTAAAATTGTGATGATTATGGTGTCCAGCTGATGAAAACCCCAAAGCTGAGTTTGTTAATTTGGGGTTCTCATCAGCTGTACGCCATAATCATCACAATTATAACAAATAAAGGCTTGACATATCTTGCTTTGCATGTCATGAGTCTATCTCATATGTTAGTGTCACCTTTTAAGTTGAATTACTGAAAGAAACGAACCTTTCCACAATATTCTAATTTTTCGAGTTTCACCTGTATATACAGCAGAGCTTCCTCCCATCCATCATATTGACTGGGGACACCTTGCAGGCACAATGCTTCTGCACTGTTTTTTTTCTGCTGAAAATAGCCACCTGAAGAAGCTATAAAAGGGCTACAAAAGTACAAGAAAGGTCCTCCTTATAGTGTGTTAGATAACAGTGAGAGGTTCCCCCCACCGGAAAGCTAATAGTGTATATGTATGTTTGCCTGATTTTTGCTGAGATTGTTTCTAGGGAGGGAAAGATTAAGCTGATGGCTGCCCCCACCCACCCAAGGCATTTATTTTGTTTTTTATTTTAAAGCTGTGATTTGCTAATCATGTCATTTTGTGTTCTGCATAGTTATCCACCCCCACCCCCCTGCCCTGAGCAAGACTGTGGATTTCTAACACTGGGGTCCCCAAACTTTCTGGGTACAGGCTCACATTGGGGAATGACAGTTTCTTAGTCATCAGCAACAAATAAATAATCCCATTTCAAAGGAGCGGAACGGACAATGTCTAGAAACTCTAACCCCCCCCCCCCCACCAAGCCATGCAAAATATCTACATACGTAGCAAAACAAATATAGCACAGGCAAAAGAAACAGGCCACCGGCTAGAAATGAGGACAACCCCCCCCCCAACCAAACAAAAGAAAGAACGATAAAATTGGGAGGGCATGGGCCCTTGTCAGTCATCAAGAGGGGTGTCAGATAACATCAAATTGGGGACTCCAGGTGTAGCAAGTGGCAGTGGAGAAGAAAATGAATTGGAAAGACCATCACTGGTCTCAGCATCGGAATAGGCCACCAACGTCCCAGGAACTAGAAACCTACCTTTCACTTGTAGGGAGATGGAGTTGCTTCGGACAGATGTGACCTCTGTATCAGTTTTCCCCATCCAATAATCGCAGCTGTAATTTCCCATCTTGCTCGTTTCAGCCCTAAAAATCAGTTTGCCCTTTTGATAAGGGTCGGCAGCCATTTTGACAATCTGTTGCCCGTCCTGATCGAAGAACCTGTATCCTTCCACCGTCCCGTTTGGGAAAGCTGAGCATATGAGCACAACCCTCTCGCCTTCGAAGTATTCAGGATACTTTGGCTGTACCGAGAGTTCGGGGGGAGGGAGAGATCCTGGAAGAAAAGCAGAGGGATCTCAGTGGCAGGCACAAAAGGGGAACCTGAAACGAACTGTCACAGTGTGGGGTGCTCTGTTTTAGCCTTGCCCTCTTCCAGGTTACTCCACCCCACCCCACATACTTTTAAAATTTATTCTCTGTGTTTCGGCAAACTGTGTTTTTCAGCCCAGCTCTGTTTCAGGACTTTCCATTTCATCCCTTCCCCTCCTAAATATTTTTTTTTTGTACTTCTGCAAACTTTGCAGTTTCTCCAAGCGTGCCAGTAACTTCGCTCCTATACATGGTTATGTGTTTCATTTTACCTACATAAGGATCCACACTTGGAGGGTGACTTCGCTTTTTATAAAACACAATGGTGTCGCAAAAAGGGGGGGGGAGGTGGCACTGGGGTTTGTAGGTTTGGTACAGTTTGCTCTTGGAAAGTACCCATGTATAAGAGCGAAGTTACTAGCATACTTGGGGGAACAACAAAGCAGCTAGAGGGGGGTGCTGGGTTGGGGAAGATGCCTCTAAACAGTAGCACAAAAGAGACAAGCATTCTCCTCTAGAGACACCCTGGTCTTCTCCACATCAAAAACTCACTGGGAAGAAGCTGGAATGTTACCTGCAGATGATGCTGGCTGCGGAACAAGATGCAGGAAAACTGAAAGAGAGAAACAGAAAGGAGAGATGGAACTGGTTTAATAGGCCTGGAAGTTTGAACTGATTTGACCTGAAGATATTTTACATGTTATATTTGTCTCAAGGGAGCATATGTAAGGTAGGCTCCCATCCAAGCATTGACCAGACCCCAGACCTGCATAGCTTCAAGAAGGCTGCAACAATATATCCCTTTAGAGCTTAGGTTTCAGCCAATGGGTCTGTACCCACAGGTCGGCTGCAGGTGGGTCACAGCAAAACTGCCAGCACCATGCAAACCCTTCAGTCCAACCTGGAGGCTGCAGTCTTTCATTCCCCTTTCTTATGTCTTACCTTCCTACTTCTCCCGATGCAAAACTGGAATGTGCATCTTCCAGGACGTGTTCCTGGGAGGCTCACATGACATGCGCCTCGCGAGACATTGTGCAGTGCCTCCAAAACATGCATTTTGGGGAGCAAGCTATGGCCCCGTGAAAAGTGTTTCTTTGAGGTGAGAGCGTGACAGATCACGACACCCAAAATGGCCGCAGAGGTCGCGTGAGAAAATACGGGATGTGCCGCTTTTCCCAGGGCACTTGGAAGGTATGTTATGTGAGAGAGTTCCCTCCTCATTTTGCACCAGCCCAGCCTTGCTCCCACATAGTGGAAACACACTGCCTGGCTTGAGAAGAGGCTATCTACCTGACTATTGCAGCCTCGCTGAATCACATAAAGCTGGTTGTGGTGTGAAGCTTAGAAGCCACAAGACTCCTCTGCATAGAAAAGAAGCCCTGGAATGGCTGCAGCTGTTGGTGTTGAAACACTCAGGGAGGAACGAATCCAGGCAGCCCCGATTCTAGTGAGGAAGCCTTGCAATGTGAGGGTTTATTCGCCAGTAAGGACTGCTATTCCAGGGCTTCTATTTACTTGGAATAGAAGGATTGGGCTGGGGAAAATGGTGTGGGGATTCTAGCTGAACTTAATGGGCAATCATGGATAAGATGAAGTATGTATCCAGTTACAAGTAGGTAGCCGTGTTGGTCTGCCATAGTCAAAACAAAACAAAATAAAAAATTCCTACCAATAGCACCTTAGAGACCAACTAAGTTTGTGGAAAACCTGTTGACGACTGTTAACGACTGCAATTTTTACAGGGTCTTACAGGGAAAGGCAAGGGGTGAGATAGCTAAAGATAGCTTTAGCATGTATAATGAGATAAGAATCCAATGTCTTTGTTCAGACCAGGTTTCTCCATGGTTTTAAGTTTGGTGATTTGTTGCAATTCAGCCACTTCTCAATTGCAACTGTAAGACCCTGTAAAAATTGCAGTCGTTAAGAGTTGTCAACAGGTTTTCCACACCTATCAGCTGATCACCCATTCCCACCACCCTTCTGAGTAATACCCTTCTCCACTCCTTCACTATATTTAAGGGTCTGTGCATGCACACGAAAGCTCATACCAAGAACAAACTTAGTTGGTCTCTAAGGTGCTACTGGAAGGAATTTTTTATTTTATTTTATGAAGTATGTTTGTTTGTTTGTGTAGGTATGTATGAACTCTACCTATGTTCAGTCCTGTTGAGGTTTCTATATCTCCTCCCCTCTCCACTTCTGCCTATATTACGTTCTGAGGGTACTGAGGAAAAAAAATTCAGATTTATTTTCTGTACAGCTGAGTTCAGGAAAGTTGATACATGGAGAGGGCAGGTAGACCAGCAGTTGTGAGAAAGGGATAGAAAGGCATCCACAGAAGGTGGTAAAAAGAAAAGAAAACCTTCAGGAAAGAGAAAGAGAATGCAGCTGACCAGGGAGAGAGAACCTTAGTTAATCATAATTAAATTAACATGCAAATACTATGCATGCCTACACAGAAGTAAGGCCCATTTATTTTAATTGGACCTGTTCTCAAGTAAGTTTGCATCTTTAATATTTCAGTGTTTATCTGGAATGAAGGTTTGTTTTATTTAGTTGCTTTTAAAAAAGAATTATAAAAAGGCATTATGTAGCAAAAGAAAATAAGAAAAAAGGCTTTTTGTTTGTTTGTTTGTTTGTTACAGAACCACAAGAATATGTTACTTCAGTGTAGGAGAATCTGAGAAGTTTCCTCAAACTTCAACCAAGGAGCAACAAATGGCATCTGCATCAGGTGCCGAGGGTGATGAACCTTCTCAGAAACCCTGTTCATTTTTATTTCAGGAAAGCTGATATTAGGAGAGGACCTAAATGACAGCGAGGTGAATTAAAGGCAGCAGTGAAGATGACACGAGTTGGAAGAAAGTGAGCAAAGGAAGAAGGGGAATGAGAGGGAGAGAAAAAGGCAACAATGAGCAGGTGAATTGAAGCGGAAGGCTGAAGTACAGAAAAGTTTGAGAAGGTAGAGAGAATGTAGAAAACAGCATGAGTGGAGAGGAAGAGGAAACAGGAAGATTGTGAAAGGTGAGATGGCCGTAAGTGACAACAGAGAAAGAACAGAAAAAAAGTGGAAGGTGAGAGGAGAGAAAAAACAAAGACCAGGCTGGCGATGAAGGACAGAGAGTGAAAGAAGATAAGTGAAGAGAAAGATGACAGCAGTTGACAGAGAAAGAAAGGAAGTGATGAAATTTATAGAAAGCAACAGAAAGCATTTTTTTCTGGTAACAGAATGCAAGCATAAATGCTGACAATGACTTTCCCTTCTTGCTCAATATAAGCCACAGCTTAACTCAAGAGAAAACCTCCAGAAATCAAAGAGCGGATACTACTAAGTATAAATAAGAAATGAACACGTGAAAGCTGGTCCCGTGTTCCTGGCTCGGATTTTTCTGTCTGGACTAGTTGAAGACCGCTGCTTAATATCATGTCTTGGGGCAATGTATTTGGGTTTTTTTGGGGGGGGGGGATCATATACAACCAGCATTAAAGAAAATAAATCATCGTAGTGGTGAAAAACATAAAAGCAACAATAACATTTCATTCCTGAAATAAGTACAAAATACATCACAAATCAGTAAGGTAAAGATAAAGGCACCCCTGACCGTTAGGTCCAGTCGCGAACGATTCTGGGGTTGCTGCTCTCATCTTGCTTTACTGGCCGAGGGAGCCGGCGTACAGCTTCTGGGTCATGTGGCCAGGATGACTAAGCCGCTTCTGGTGAACCAGAGCAGCGTACGGAAACGCCGTTTACCTTCCCGTCGGAGTGGTACCTATTTATCTACTTGCACTTTGATGTGCTTTCGAACTGCTAGGTTGGCAGGAGCTGGGACCGAGCAACAGGAGCCCACCCCATCGCAGGGATTCAGTAGCTCAGGTTAATTATACATCAATTTAGATCACACCCAAACACTTGCCTGGGCACACTGATGAGTTTTAAGCATGCAACTATACAAGGCACCACTGCCCACACCCTTTTCCTCTGAGGGCAGCTGGTGTGTTTGTTGCTGCTGTCATCGCTCATTCTTGCCAATGCTTCTCTATTCAGATATGGTAAGTGGACAGAACAGACCAGAGCAGGACCAGAGGCTGGGGTTATCAGAAAGTAGCAAGACATACCTAGCACAGGAACGAGAAAAAGAACTTCCATGTTGAGAGGTGGCTCTCCCCACCTTGATCCCACCTCCTTGGAAACTCTAGCTTCGATTTGGTCTTCCCCCTCCAAGGCAGCCTCTACAAGAGTCTTCTACAGAAGGTCAGAGAATGAGCAGAGAAGCACGTATTTTCACAACCACCTTACTGGGAAGTCTAAACCAATCTCAGCTGCTGGACCATGGGAACTTACTGCTCAAAAGAGAAACTGGAAATGGTTTGCCCAGATTGGAAGTCAGCAGACAGTATGAGCTGTCAACCACTTTAGTATTTCCTGTTTAATTGCTACATCCAGCAAATTCAGCACTGCTCCACCAAGCTCAGCTCCGAAACCAGAGGGGAAAAAACGGTGTAAGAGAACTGGAAGAAATGCAACATTATTTGAAATGATGTGAATAGATAAACATTGGAAATTGGAATCAGAGGATATGTAAGGCTATAGTAATCCAAAGTTAAGTTAAGACAGGATATAAGAAGTTAGAGTTGTGTAATGTTTAATTTATCTATATATATAAAATGCAAGTGTCTCTGCGTCCAGTCCGTGTGTCTCTGGGTTTGCGCAACTGAGCATGTGCCCCAGGGACACAGGGATTGGAGCAGAGAGACACGAGCAGCGTCGGCAGTTCAAGCGGGGCGGTTTAAATGGAATGCCGGCGCTGCAGAGGACGAGGGGAAGCCGAAGAGGGAGGTCACGCTGCTGCTCCCGCCGCTACAAGGAGAGCCGGTTGCTGCTGACCCCCTCCTGCCCCGTTGGCCTGCATGGCGCTGCTGCCTCTCCTCCACCCCACCCCCCCACCCGCTAAAGCACGCTTTGGCAGGGGGGTGGGGGCGGGGGGCAAGCAGGAGAAAGCCCTGCTTGCCTCTCCTCCACCCCCCGACCACCCGCTAAAGCAGGCTTTGGCAGGCGGGCAGGGGGCGGGGGGGGCAAGCAGGGCTTCTCCGTTAAAGCGGAGAAGCCCTGCTTGCCTCTCCTCCACCCCCCGACCACCCGCTAAAGCAGGCTTTGGCAGGGGGGGCGGGGGGGGGGCAAGCAGGGCTTCTCCGTTAAAGCGGAGAAGCCCTGCTTGCCTCTCCTCCACCCCCCCACCACCCGCTAAAGCAGGCTTTGGCAGGGGGGGGCGGGGGGGGCAAGCAAGGCTTCTCCGTTAAAGCGGAGAAGCCCTGCTTGCCTCTCCTCCACCCCCCCACCACCCGCTAAAGCAGGCTTTGGCAGGGGGGGCGGGGGGCAAGCAGGGCTTCTCCGTTAAAGCGGAGAAGCCCTGCTTGCCTCTCCTCCACCCCCCCACCACCCGCTAAAGCAGGCTTTGGCAGGGGGGTGGGGCGCCAGCCCCCTCCACATATATTCTAGCACCCGTTTTTTTAACGGGCTTAAACCACTAGTTAAGAATAAGATTATAGGTATATGATGATTGTGATTAAGATTAAGATTAGTTGTGAGAAGGAAGATTTTACAATGTTATAAAGTTACTAAAGAAGATTAGAAATGAACGCAGAAGAGAGGATGCGAAGAAGTCCCCAAATAATGCTTAAGAAAAGGATAAGGATAGTTGAATAAGTGTGTGTTAGGTTTTTTTGTATGATTTTGTAGTTTTTTTATAGTGTTTGTTGTATTTTGTGTGTTTTCATTGTTAAAATTCAATAAATTCTTATTTTAAAAAAAGGAATTTGTTTGGCTTGTTTTCCATAGAGGACGGCCTTAATCCTATGCTTCCAAATATGCTTGTTGTGGATCAGAACACAACCCCCCAGTCAGATGATGCAGTTCTGTAGAATATGGAATGTATTTTCAATGCACAAAACAGGGAGTCCCCCACACCCACTCGCCCCCTGTGCCCCCAAAACAGTACTTCTGTCTTGTCTGTATACCTGAAGGAGCGTCTCCACCCCCATCATTCAGCCCGGACACTGAGATCCAGCGCTGAGGGCCTTCTGTCGGTTCCCTCACTGCGAGAAGCAAAGCTACAGGGAACCAGGCAGAGGGCCTTCTCAGTAGTGGTGCCCGCCCTGTGGAACGCCCTCCCACCAGAGGTCAAGGGAATAAGCAACTACCTGACATTCAGAAAATACCTGAAGGCAGCCCTGTTTAGGGAAGTTTTTAATCCGTGATATTTTAAATGTATTTTAATATTTGATGGAAGCCGCCCAGAGTGGCTGGGAAGACCCAGCCAGGTGGGCGGGGTACAAATAAAAATTATTATTATTATTATTATTATTATTATTATTATTATTATTATTATATAGAAGATGCATACAAAATGCCTGTTTTAATGGTGAACGCTTTGAAAAGTGTATAAAGGTAAAGGGACCCCTGACCATTAGGTCCAGTCTTGTCCGACTCTGGGGTTGTGGTGCTCATCTCGCATTACTGGCCAAGGGAGCTTCCGGGTCATGTGCCCAGCATGACAAGCTGCTTCTGGCAAACCACAGCAGCGCATGGAAACACCGTTTACCTTCCCGCCAGAGCGGTACCTATGTATCTACTTGCACTTTGATGTGCTTTTGAACTGCTAGGTTGACAGGAGCAGGGACCGAGAAACGGGAGCTCACCCATAACACCACCTGGGTCCCTCTGAAAAGTGTATACCTTGAAGCTATTAGCTGTGAGGATCTGCGACTGTTCTTACACGCTTTTATTTGATTATTTTAAAATCTGTGTTGTTTTACCTCTGTGTTGTTTGCTGCTCTGGGTTCCTTTGGAAGGAAGGGCAGGAGAAAAAATTACCAACAGTGGCAAGAATAATAAACAGGGCTGCTTAAGGGGACGTGGGTGGCGCTGTGGGTTAAACCACAGAGCCTAGGGCTTGCTGATCAGAAATTCGGCGGTTCGAATCCCCGCGACGGGGTGAGCTCCTGTTGCTCGGTCCCAGCTCCTGCCAACCTAGTAGTTCAAAAGCACGTCAAAGTGCAAGTAGATAAATAGGTACCGCTCTGGCGGGAAGGTAAACGGTGTTTCCTTGCGCTGCTCTGGTTCGCCAGAAGCGGCTTAGTCATGCTGGCCACATGAGCTGTACGCCGGCTCCCTCACCCAGTAAAGCGAGATGAGAGCTGCAACCCCAGAGTCGGACACGACTGGACCTAATGGTCAGGGGTCCCTAATAAGCTTTAACAGAAGCCCCACCATAAGAATGCAGCAGGAAAAGGCATCTGGATCCTGTCAATTTCACTACAGTTATGCTTTGGGACTGCATCAATTTAAGTGCTTTAAGACCTGAGATTTGACTTGAGACCTTGTTGGACTTCAGATGAGATTCATAAATATACACATGAAGAGGAAGCCTGCCCGCCCCCACTTATTACCTGGCTGTCAGTGTTTCTCTGCTTGGTCTTCTACTTTCTATTATATGTTAGGATCCAGATTCCTCCCCCACCTCAGGTTCTAACACAAATTCTTTATGGTCTTGTATGGTTTGGCTCAGACAGTATTGCTGTAGGTTTGGAGGAGTCAGTCCACA
The DNA here is from genome assembly GCF_009819535.1 of Lacerta agilis. Lineage (NCBI taxonomy): Eukaryota > Metazoa > Chordata > Lepidosauria > Squamata > Lacertidae > Lacerta > Lacerta agilis. The sequence goes on along the minus strand of NC_046325.1, from coordinate 10,820,090 downwards.
TGATACCCTGAGTTCCTTGGAATTCTTAGGGTCTAGTATCTAGTAAGGGTTAAAAGCAGATAGAGGATTCTATTGTTAAACCAGGCAATTGTAAGACAATGGTCACTGCTGGCCACTTAAGTACCTTCATTAGCATAACTAAAGAAGTTGCTCTGTGCCATAGGGCCAATGGGTGGGCTTTCCCTCTCCCACCTAACTGCCAGCTGGAGAGAATTATAGGAGAGTGTGTTGTGAGTGAGCTGAGCAGAAAGCAGGCTGAGAAGCTGGGGAGGCAGAGACATGCTTGATCTGTGCTGGATCCTGTTGTTGTCATAATCCATCTATCTATCTTGGGAGACAATGGATCCAAAGCTGTGACTAATTAAGAAGCAAGATCTGTTGGGGTGTTAATGCTGAGAGTCGTTCCATCTTAGCTAGGGTTGCCACCTGTCCTGTGTAATACAGGATTGTCCCATATTGTAATGTAAAATGCTATGTCCTGTATTGGTGCAGTTTTGTCCTGTATTTCATGTCTTCTCCCCCCTCCTGCCAAGTTAGGGATCCTGTCCAAGTGTAGGTGTTTGAAAGGGTGTGTGAAAGGTCATGTATTTAAGCTCTGGGGAGCCAAGCACAGACAGAGTTACATATGTGTGTGTGTGTGTGTGTGTGTGTGTGTCAAATTCTATCTAGAGGGCCCCTCCTGTTAGGGTGCCACAGACTGTAATGGATTGCTTTGAAGTCACTTCAGTAAAGGTGGAAGTAATAATAGTTGTTTGTTAATTGTTAGGGTTGCCATACATCTGGAATTTCCTGGACATAGCTGGGATTCAGCTGTCGGAAACTGTTTGGGCAGGAATCGCTGAGATGACCGGGGGAAATCCAGACATATGGCAACCTGTGTTGGTAGTGTATATTTGTGCGAATTTCCATCCAATTTTGTCTCCAGTCCTGCTCACCACTGATGAGTGGCCCCCAAGAAGGAGAGAAAATGAGGGGCTATGGCCTTCCTCCATTGTGCTTTCAAGTTAGCTTGTGAAGGTTAGCTGACAATAAACTGAATAATACCGAATTTGAGAGGCCACCATTGGCTCCCTTGGTCTGCCCTAGATTGCTAAAAAGTGAAAACTTCTGGTACCAGAGGAGGAAAGTCATCACAGGCTGCCTAATAGGGGCTCTAGTCTGGGGCACCTTCTCTCGGTACTGTGCTGAACTGCTATGTTTTTTCATCATGCTTCTTTCTGTGTGAGGACATGACAAGAGACAGGTGGCACTTCATGTCATTTATTTATTTCTCTTTATTAGCTGTTCTCTGTTGTTCAGCTCAGGCCTCAACATAATGACAAAGCATTTGGGGAAAAAGATACAGCTCAGCAGTCCAGCCCCAGAGGCCAAAATGGAGAAGATCTCCACTGCCACCATGTATTTCCCCTTAGTGCTCAGGTAGGTTGGAACAAAGGATACCCAAACACTGCAGAAAACCAACATGCTGAAGGTGATAAACTTGGCTTCGTTGAAAGCGTCTGGAAGCTTCCTGGCTAGGAAAGCCAAAGTGAAGCTGACGACAGCTAGCAGACCCATAAAGGCCAGTAGACAGTAGAAGAAGGTGGCATAGCCTTCGTTACATTCCGCTATGACCTCACCTGCCAATGAGTGCATGTCAAAATCTGGGAAGGGGGGAGCCGATCCCAGCCATGCTGCCGAAATGCCAACTTGAACAAGGGAGCAACAAAGAACAATAGAAGTTGCTAGCCTTTTCCCCACCCATTTGTTCATCCTGGAACCTGGTTTAGTAGCCAAGAAGGCCAGAAGCACTGTCATGGTTTTGGCCAAGACAGAAGAAACAGCCACAGAGAAGGTGATGCTGAACGATGTTTGCCTGAGCATGCAAGTCACTTTCCCAGGTTGGCCAACGAACAGCAGCGGACAGAGGAAACAGAGCAGGAGGGAGACGAGGAGAGTGTAGCTGAGGCTCCGGTTATTGGCTTTGACAATGGGCGTGTCCTGGTGTTTAATAAAAGTTCCCAACACTAAGGAAGTTACCAGGGAAAAAGAGATGGCAAACAAAGCCACGCCGATCCCCAAAGGTTCTTCGTAAGAGAGGAAACTTACAACCTTAGGGATGCATCGATTTTGAGCCTCGTTTGGATGCTGATCTTCAGAGCACTGGAAACAGGAGTCCGTGTCTGAGAAAGGAAGGAGTTGAAAAGTCTCAGTGACAATTCATATACAGTCATACCTCGGGTTCCGATTGCTTCAGGTTGCGTTCCGCACGGGTTATGAACGCGCCACACCCAGAAATAATGGAATGAGTTACTTCCAGGTTTGGCGGTTTGTCATGCGCAGATGCTCAAAATGACATCACGCGCATGTGCAGAAGCGCCGAATCGCGTCACACATATCCGCAGATGCGGCACTTCAGGATACGTGTGTCACGGGTTGCGAACGGGGCTCCGGAACGGATCCCGTTCACAACCAGAAGTACCACTGTATTTACATATTTGTAGAGGTGACCAGGGAGAGACTTCCCTGGTTGTTACAAGCATAGCTGTAGGGTGACTGGGATAGGGTGGGAATTCCTGCCTTCCCCGCCAGAAGGTGCTAGTAGGGAGCAATGACCTGTTGGTGACCTCTGCACAAACTCATGCTTGCTAACTTGATAGATACCTTGTTAAATCCGGCAGAATAAGCCCATGCCAGAAGAACTATCCAATTGCCAGTGGTGCGCTTACATTGGTTGATTTGTAAAATCCATATAGAAAGAAATCTCGAAGTGGTTTACATGAAATATAATCAGGGCGAGGAGGAATCAAGTCGTATTAAAATACAAAAACAATCAAATGAAACTTCTTAAATGAAAACAGAAAGCAAGTATTTACCTTAGATTGAAAAAAAAGTTTGAAAAGAAGGAGTCTGACTCCAGGAAAGCCTATGTAAGCATATGTGTTTTTAAAGAGGCATTTAAAGCTGGTTACTATAGCTGCCTCTCAAACCACCCAGGGGAGGGTACAAGGGTGGGTGCTGCCACCAAGAAAGTCCACTTCCATGTTGCCACCAAGCAGAGCTGGCCCAGCCATTAGGCAGGGTGAGGCCGCTGCATCAGGTGATTGAAGACGCCCAGGTGGCACTCCTATGGGTGCCCCACTTGCCTCGCTGCCTTTGCTAGCAGCAGAAAAGCACCACCACCATTGGTACCAATTTTTGGGCCAGATTGCATCCATTTGGGGTGAGATCTCACCCAAACCGGTGCTGCCTGGAAGGGCACACAGCAGCAGTAGAGCGGGCAGTGTTGGTAGCACTTCCTGCTTCACCTCTAGTGGCAAAAGAGGACATTACACCCCTACCACCAAGTGACAATCAGCTGCTTGTGGAATAGCCAGCATGGTTTCCTTGGAAGATCTTAAGGCTGAACTTGGTCTGAATGGCCCTTTAGGTGATGCTGGACTACAACACCCATCACCCCTGACCAATGGCTGTGCTGGCTGGGGCAGATGGGAGTTGGAGTCCAGGAAGTTCTGGAGGGCCACAGGTCCCCCATCCCTGCCTTACCACATGTCTTCTCACAATGATGATTCTGATTTGACAGGCGGGAGTTCTGGGGTTGAGGAACGGTGACTCTCTCTATGCAGAGGTGAGATTTGAGTGCCCGTTCAAAGTTCAACTCTCAGTTCTCCGGATATCTTTGGTTCTCACTTTTCATTTGCTTGAGAATACCGTGCTCTTTGTCACTTACCCTCCAGAGCTGAAATCTTCCCTTCTTGGCATGGAGAACAGTTGTAGCAGCAAGATGGTGCACCCTCCTTTGCGGTCTTCTGATAACCAGGCTGGCAGCAGTCATTGCACACCGAGACAGGGGGCACCTGTCCATAAACAACAGAAGACTTAGGAAAATGGTATTTTGTTTTCACCAGCTGGCGGTTGTTGTTGTTTTTTTAAACCTATTTTATGAAAGAGTTCTTGATTTACAAAAGCACGTGCAATGTCTCTTTTTTCAAGTTACATTTTGTACAGATCAGTTTCATTTCTGAGACATTAGTGGTACATTAGGAAGAAAGGGAGGAAAGAGGTGGAGGGGGGAATGGTGGGTGGGGTGGGGTCAAGTGGCAATGCTTCTATTCTACATAGTGTATGTGTGGGGCTTTGTGTCAGCGTCGCTTGTGTGGGTTGTCTTTACTATTTGCTTGTATTCCTTTGGTGGTGAGAGAGGTTAAGCAAGTGAATTGCTGCTATGAAATGATGGCATTTTATCTTTTCTGGTTGGCAGGTGAAATGCTTATTTCCCCACTCCTAGTATGAAAGAGGCAAACCGATGAATAATGGGCACAATTATATCTTTATTATTTGCAGCAAAGTAATAATAGCTGTACAATCTGAGTAACTGAATACATCCCGGTGAGACAACGTTACGGATAAATACACTGTTTTGACGTGGACTTCTTCAGTATATAGCTTAATGTACATACATCTTCTCTGTATGTGAGCCAGTGTGGTGTAGTGGTTAAAAGTGGTAGACCCGTAATCTGGTGAACTGGGTTCGCGTCTCCGCTTATCCACATGCAGCTGCTGGGTGAGCTTGGGCGAGTCACACTTCTCTGAAGTCTCTCAGCCCCACTCACCTCACAGAGTGTTTGTTGTGGGGGAGGAAGGGAAAGGAGAATGTTAGCCGCTTTGAGACTCCTTCAGGTAGTGATAAAGTGTGATATCAAATCCAAACTCCTCCTCCTCCTCCTCTTCTGGAGCAGTGGTCATACCCGTATGTGTATGTGTATGACCACTGCTCCAGAGAAGATGTATGTACATTAAGCTATATACTGAAGAAGACCACCTCAAAACAGTGTATTTATCCGGAACGTTGTCTCACCAGATGTATTCAGTTACTCAGATTGTACAGCTATTATTACTTCGCTGCAAATTATAAAGATATAATTGTGCCCATTATTCATCGGTCTACGTGTTGCCTCTTTCATACTAGGCTTGACGTTTGCAACACAGGGGTTTCTCTTATACTTTTGGAACAATTTCCCCACTCCTAGCAGGCCAAATGGGACAGTGTGACTGTCCATCTGTCAATCATCCAACATCATAGCGATATCAGATGCTGATGCTGCTTGTTGGGACTATGAAGTACAACACAGGAATGTTTGAAACCCTGCATTGCAAGCAGCCTCACCCTGCTCCTCTAAACCTCCTAATTATTATTTCTAATCGTTATTGCCTTGTTGTTCTCTTCATGATCATCATTGCTAGTCGCCAACACAACATTCTTTACTGCTTAATTTTTTTAAAAAAATATTTATTTGGCAAAGGATGAATAAATGCTTCATTTCACCCACTTTAAATCTGTTGTCCATCCATTTTACGCTACAATCCTCTACTCACTGACCTGAGAATGAGCCCCATTGAATTTCGTCTTAAATCTGAATAGATACATAGATTGTGCTGCTAGTGGATAACCTTTCTTTTCGTATTAGAGAGGGAGTGTAGCTATTTTCTTACCTTGGTGAATTCTCCATGCCACTGGATTTTTTCCTCATCAATGATGAACACTTTCTCTGGAGGAGCCTGAGGATCCAGACTTCCTACTTTGATCCTGACATAGGATTGATTTGGGAAAGTGACCAGGTTTGTAATATCAAAACCAGCTTCTAATTCTCCACGTTCATTAAATCTAATTTCATCTCCAGCACTGTTGTTGAATGAAATCCTCTGAAGAAATGAGTGGAGCTTCATGTGAGAGAATTGAAGAACCTTTTAAGTCTTGGAATACACTCAATGATATATTTCCCCCCAGATAATTTTGTAACATAGCATGCTAGTCATAGGGATGGGGAATTCAGTTTAATTTTAATGTGAATCTCCTTAAATCACACTTCCTAAAATAACATGTAATTCAAAACACAGCTTTTCTTCTAAATTTACTCTTCCCTGAATTTTGCAATGCTGTCCCTACCAAAATGTGTATACATTAGGGGGAAGTATGTGCAAAAATGAATATATTAGTGTACATTACATACATAATGCATTCTGTCAGGGGAAATAATTAGCAAAAAAGGGGGTGGGGAATGCGTGCTAAAATGCGGGTGAACTTTCATGAAGACTTTTCTATTATTATTGTAAACTGATGGTGAATGGAACTTAAGATTGGAAAAAATGTGTATCTGGGAAAAGGTAAATTGAGGGATACTCCCATCCCTAAGATGAACATTTCGCACCACACCACGTGACATACAGGGACACTGGGGAGACATTACCTTCCAGGGTTCCATATTTAGATGTGTCAGGCTACCTTCATATTTCATTGCTCTTTGACTGGATCTAGATATGTACATATTATGTATGGCATGTGCCAGAGCATAGACTGCATTGTAGATACTGTAGCTGTGGCCAGTCATGCTCATTTCAAAATAAGGTGCAGGAAGGTTCTCCAGTCTCTCTTCTCCGGTACATGTGTCAGTGATGTTTGGTGACTCAATGGAGTTTGAAACAGAGCAAATAAATGCTTGTTCCCATAAATCCTTGATAAAACCATCTCCGTTTGCATAATAAGGGTTTGCACCCTGAACAAATTCTCGGAAGCCTTGAAGTTCCATAGAGTGAATTGTGAAGGAGATTGAACCATGGAACATTTGCATACCAAAAACCCTTTGGAAAGGACCAAATGTGAAATCGATTTGGGCTGTTGTAATCCACACTTTTCCTGCAGAATACTCCTCTACAGAATCAGGAAGTAGTAGAGGAATAAACTCAGTTGTCATCCACACAATAGCTGCCACCCCCCTCATGGTTGTAGATTCTCCATGTACAATAATAGCATTGGCATTGCTTTTCATGAAAAGTGGGATATCATTAAGAATGTACTCGAAAATTTCTTGTATGCTGGCCATCCTCATATTCTTTTGAATTCTTTCTGTGAAGGCCAGACAGATTCTCAAACGGGAAATAACTGGTTCCAAAGCATCCAAGAAATGTTCTCCACTGTCATCATCTATAGTGATGAGACCTACCCATCTCCACCCAAAATGCAAAAGTAGGTGGGCAATTCCCTGATACTGAAGTGCTTCATTGGGAACCATGTGGTAAAAGGAAGGAAAATGAGATTCGCCACTCACTCCTGGTTCAAATGAGCCATATGACAGCTGGGCAGGGAGGGCAGGGGAGAGGACAGAAATTTCAGAGGTGAAATAGAAGAAGCACCTCGTCACATATTATACTTTTGATTATTTATTTACTCTTATTACTCCATTCTTTAAAATAGAGCCGCAAAATGATGGTGGAGGCTCTATTTTGGTGATGCCAAAATGGCTGCATTCACACACAGGAAGGAGATGTTAGCAGGCTTGGAGAGACTCCAAGGTTTACAAAAGAACAAAAACCTCCAGGAAAACACAGGTGGGAATGAGGAACTCGCCATGTTATGACTCCCACATTGTTCCAGGAGTTGCAGAGCAGAACGCATACAAGCCTGGAATTATTATTATCCCTTATCTGTACTCTTGTGTAAGCATGCATACTGCAGTCTACTGTGAGTTAATATCAGGGCAGCAAATTTCACTTTGGCATGAACCTCTGTCAGATAAAGCAGGCAAGACAGTTTTCTGGGATGAATATGGATAATAAACAGTCACCCTTGAGACCCCCTTTATAAAGAGACATATGCTCAAAGCTCCATTTTGTACCTCTCTGCACATATCTCATTTTCTCTCAAACCCCACCCAGAATTATTCTTTCTCCTGCTTCTAATTAATGAGCATGCTACCAGAAAGAAAAGGAAAGGGTATGAGATATGGGGAAATCCCAACAGCCAAATGCCCTACCTGGGGAATCTTGTAAAGGCTCAAGACCTTTGCCATGTGTGCGGTCGTAGCAGAGCTAAGTCCTCCGATGACAGCCACAAGTTTTTTCTGGATGCCACAGTTATAGTTCGGGAAGAACTGGAGTGAATTGAAGAGCAGGTCCAACGTGGCCCGGTAGATTATCCTTGCAATGGAATTGCTGTCATAGATGTGGAATCCAAAGGTGACATTAAGCAAGATGCTGGGATTTTCATTGACCTCTTTTACAGCAAAAACCATGGCCAGGATGTGCTGGTAGAACTTTGTCACCACTCTATAAATAAAGCCATTCAAATAATTCACCATGGTATCACAAAAATGGTTCGTTGTGCCTCTAAGACACCCTTTGCCAGCCTGATGCCCTCTGGATGTTTTGGACTACAACTCCCATTGGCCTCACATAGTATGGTTAATGGACAAGGATGGTGGGAGTTGTAGTCTGGAGGGCACCTGGTTGGGGAAGGCTGTTGTAAGAGATTCAGATGCCTGAACCTAAGGAGGTGATGCAATGTGGGAGCATCACTGAAAATGAGGGAAAGGGACAATGGTCATCTCCTGCCCAGTTATGCCCATATAGTTGCATAGTGTGTGATTTTGTGCAGTAAGAAACTGTCCTTTCTTTAGTCCAAATCTTATTAGCTTAAAAACAAAGCAAAAACCCTGCCTCCTTCTCCTTATTTTGAGATTTCCCAAGGCTGTACCCCTAAATGGGAAGAATCCCAAAACATGTGTCGCATTCAAAAAGTCCACCCCCTAACATCTCCAGTCTTAACAGCATTGCAATTTTCTGTCATCGTATGGCACCTTGGAGATCTGCTGTTGGGCAGAAATATGGGATATGACACTTTCTACTGACTAAATAATCAAAGGAGTGGATACTGATTTTCCATGCACTTTTTTTTTTTTTTTGAAATCCTAACTGGAAATGGGATGGCCCCAACCTATTGGATCTAGCCTGCTTTGTGGGCAGGGGGAGAAATATATATATATGTGAATTCCTCAATACGTTCCCCAGAGAGCAGTCAGTGTAACCCTTAAGGAAAGCTTTTGTAAGTTATTGTTCTTAACACTATCAAGTCATGACCATATATAGCGAGTGGTGCCTATAGGAGGTGCGAAGAAGCATATGGCAGGTTGTAGCATATTCTGGATGTATCCTAAAATCAGAGAATGTGTGTGTGCGTGTGTGTGTGTGTGTGTGTGTGTGTGTGATACAATAACTGACATTAAAGTAACAACAAGTTCTAGCTTACCAATGGACCCTCTAACTTTGTTATTTGGATATGATAAAAATCTTGCACTAATAGAGGATTAAGTACTATTACCACATCTTTTGATCGCTATCACCAGAAGGAAATGAGAACATCATCCTCGAGAGAATGGATAACCAAACTCTGGGACACCGTGTTAAGCTTATGGATATGATAAGAACTAGAGGAGGCAGGCACCCAGAGAATAGTTTCATGGAAAAATCTAGTCTTTTAAAAATGCATTGTCACGATAAGGTTCAGCATAACGTAAACCCTTTTGCATTACTCAGAACTTCAATGTGTTCTAGTTGATTTTGGTACATAGGTGGCAGCAGAGGTGAGGCAAGCTGGGGAAGTGCTCCCCCTCTCCAAACTAACTAACTAACTAACTAACTAACTAACTAACTAACTAACTAACACACATAAGGAAACTTCCTCCCACTTGCCTTCCTCTATTGCTGGGCTCCTGTCATTAACATTTACTGCTATTTTTTCTTTCAGAAATCTTAATATGGGGGACAGCGACACTCACACACCTAGAAATATACCGTACTTTTCCGTGTAAAAGACGAGGTGTTTTGTTTTTTTACTGCAAAATAATGTTAAAAAACGGGGCTCGTCTTATACACGGATAGTGCATGGGGACGGATGGATGGGTTAGTGATTTTTGGCATTCCCTCCCCAAAAAAGCTCAACAACTCTGGGCCACCCCCTCCCCATTTTCTTAAATTTGTGTCCCCCAGAATAGGAGGCATATTATACATGGGGGTGTGTTATATACGGAAAAATACAGTACTTTTCTGGTCCCACCACTGATTTGGTATGGAAACCTGCTCTTTGACTTCAGTCCTGAATATCTGTTTTCTTCTCTTTGACACTTGTTAATTTATTCATGTTTTTCTTTATTCTATATCAATAATAATAATAATAATAATAATAATAATAATAATAATAATAATAATAATCCTTACAATGGAAAATATACCCAGTCTTTAGAAGGGTGTTCCTTGAAGGACACGTTGGGCAAAATGTAAACGATGTGAGAGGCAATCCCACCAATGAGGATTTCACCAGGTTGGTACCACTCCGATGGAAGCTGAATGGGATTGTTTCCGGTGCACTTCATAGGATGTCCTTTGTACACCATCTGAGAGAACAGCAGCAGCAACAACAGCAACATCACAGAACCTCAGCTTTCTGGTGGTAAAGGCTCCCGTAAGATATGGTGTCTGTCTCCCAGGACAGAATTACCCTGGGTTGAAATATGATGGCTCGGAGGACAGCTAATTTTGCCAATGCATGTATTAAAATGGCATGTATGTGCTTTACTTTGAGCGTCAACTGGAGAACAGAAGCACACATTGGATACTAATCTAGTGACACTTATCTGAAGCATGGCCTGTCCTACTTAAAGGAGAAACTGCCAAGTTCAGACTGACAGAACTCTGCCAAATTTAGTCCCTGGAACCATAGCCCCCAAGTGGCACTGTTAGGGGTTTATATAACAATTTCAGACTTGTTTTCAGACAATTTTTTATATGTTGTAAGCCACCTAGAGTGTCTGGGGGAAACCCAGCCAGATAGATATGGTATAAATAATAAAATTGTTTCTTGCTTTTTTTCTCTTTCTATTAGATACATCTGGGGCTTTGTCCAAGCAAATAAATGACAATGATTTGGATAATTACAGGGGTGGTAATAGCTAACCATGATGGTGATGTTTCACTTCCACTGTCAGGTCCCATTTGCACTATATACGTAAAGTGGTATCCTATCACGGCTTCCCCCCAAAGAGTCCTGGGACCTGTAGTTTGTTAAGGGTGCTAAGAGTTGTTAGGAGATTCCTGTTTCCTTCACAGAACTACAGTTCCCAGAGATCCTGTCAACCACAGAATTCTTTGGAGGAATATTGTTTCGAGTGCTGTAGTACTGCTTTAGATGCATAGCACAGGTTTGGCCTCAGAGGCCACATGCCTCTGAATGACAGTTGCTGTGAATCACAGGTAAGCAGAATGCTGTGGGGCTCATTTCCTGCTTGCAGGCTTCCCACAGGCGTCTGGCTAGTCATTTCGAGAACGGAAGGCAGAACTAGATGGGCAGTTGGCCTCATCCAAGAAGGCTTTGTAACGTTCTTCGTTCTGCATTATTATTTTTTGCCATTTTGGTGGCATTGTTGGTAGCAGAACAACTGAAAGGAACACCGAAGGGCTAAGAGGAGATGCATCACTTTGAAAAAGAGAACACAGATTTGCATAGAAATATCTTGATTTATATGTCTAGAAACAGATCTAACAAAGTAATTGACACAAAAAATTATGTAGGTGGTGTATTTTTTCCACAGCAGATAATGAGACATATAATATGAGATCCAGTGCCGAGGGCCTTCTGGCGGTTCCCTCTCTTCGAGAAGTGAGGTTCCAGGGAACCAGGCAAAAGACCTTCTCAGTAGTGGCAGCCACCACCCTCCCATCAGATGTCAAAGAGATAAGTAACGATACAACCATTGGAAGACATCTGAAGGCAGCCCTGTATACAGAAGATTTTAATGCTTAGTGTTTTATTGTGTTTTTGCATATGCTGGAAGCTAGCCAGAGTGGCTGGGCAACCCAGTCAGATGGATGGGGACTAATAATAATAATAATAATAATAATAATAATAATAATAATATAGTTACAGGTAGGTAGCCGTGTTGGTCTGCCATAGTCAAAACAAAATAAAATATAAAATTCCTTCCAGTAGCACCTTAGAGACCAACTAAGTTTGTTCTTGATATGAGCTTTCGTGTGCATGCACACTTCTTCAGAGAATTGTGCATGCACACGAAAGCTCTCACCAAGAACAAACTTATTTGGTCTCTAAGGTGCTGGTATCTGAAGAAGTGTGCACGCACACGTAAGCTCATACCAAGAACAAACTTAGTTGGTCTCTAAGGTGCTACTGGAAGGAATTCTATATTTTATTTTGTTTTAATAATATAGTAAGTACAGTCAAACTGCGGTTGTCAAATGTAATCCGTTCTGGGCGCCCATTGGGCTTCCGAAACGTTTGACAACCGAATCACGGCTTCTGATTGGTTGCAGGAGCTTCCTGCACTCAAGCAGAAGCCACATCGGATGTTAGGCTTCTGAAAAACTTCTGAAAACTGGAGCATTTACTTCCGGGTTTTCAGAGTTCAGGAACTGAATTGTTCGAAAACAGAGCCGTCCAGGAGCCGAGGTTTGACTGTACAATGATTTAAATAGAAATACCACACCCTCCAACATGTCACAGAGGAAAGTTGGGATGTGGGTCTTCCTTACTTGAAAAATTCAAATTTCTAGTTTTTTCGATTGGAGGCCGGGAGTGTCAGGAGTGGTGTTTGGTGTACTTCTACATTGGGGTGGGCAAGCAAGCATCAGGGGGAGGCAGGCAGGGGGGCAAGGAGAGGCACCCATGTTCTGTAGTTGTAATGAGAGCATGGGGTAACGTGGAAGACAGGCCTTCCCAACAACAGTATAGCTGAAGGACAAGACAGGGCAGTTTGGGCAGGGCAAAGCTGGCACTTCTGACAGTTTGCACGTGCAGCTGCAATCTTCCTGCCACTCTGCCCTATCCATCCATCATCCAGATAAGGGTAAGCAATGCTATTATTAGGGTGGCTGTGGATGAGAGCCAGTGTGGTGTAGTGGTTAAGAGCGGTAGACTCGTTATCTGGTGAACCGGGTTCGCGTCTCCGCTCCTCCACATGCAGCTGCTGGGTGACCTTGGGCTAGTCACACTTCTTTGAAGTCTCCCAGCCCCACTCACCTCACAGAGTGTTTGTTGTGGGGGAGGAAGGGAAAGGAGAATGTTAACCGCTTTGAGACTCCCTAGGGTAGTCATAAAGCGGGATATCAAATCCAAACTCTTCTTCTTCTCTTCTACTACCCTGCCATACCATCTGGTCTTGGAACACACAGTTTTGCTAAATCCTGTGCTAAATCCTATACTGCTAACTGCCCTGTGTTCCTCAGTGGTGGTATATAAAACAAACAAACAAACAAACAAACAAGCAGAATAAATTCAAAAGGGAATGGGCACTCTTCTTCTTCTTCTTCTTCTTCTTCTTCTTCTTCTTCTTCTTCTTCTTCTTCTTCTTCTCCTCCTCCTCCTCCTCCTCCTCCTCCTCCTCCTCCTCCTCCTCCTCCAGCTCCTCCTCCTCCTCCTTCTCCTTCATCGATGAATTTTCCAAAGCAGTGTACCATGAATTAAGCAAGGCTGGAAATTCAAATAAAAACCCATCCTCTTTTTAAATTATTGTTTTATTTTTCTTAAATGCTTAAATGTGGAGAAATGACAAAATGTCAGATATTTGCATAGTTCCCTCCACTTTTAGCTTGGAAAAGAGGAGTCTAAGAGGAGACATGAAGATAGCCATCTTCAAATATCCCGAGACCTGTCACACAGAAGCAGGAGCAAGCTTGTTCTCTCCTGCTCTGGAGGGTAGGACTCGAACCAATGGCTTCAAGTTACAAGAAAGGAGATTCCAAATAAACACCTGGAGGAACTTTCTGAGAGTAGGAGCTGTTTGACAATGGAACTGATTTCCTTGGGAGGTTGTGGACTCTCCTTCCTTGGAGGTTTTTAAGCAGAGGTTGGATGGCCATCTGTCATGGGTTCTATAGTTGAGATTCCTCCATTGCAGGGGGTTGGACTGGATGACCATCAGAGTCCCTTCCAAGTGTACAATTCCATGATTCTTAATGAAGGAGTGTACCACTGCCTCCTTCAAGGTGATAATATTTTCCCCTGTGCAGTGAATCATTAACCAATTAACCAATCCTGTCCCAATTGTACTGACTGCAAATTGGGTTCTGGGCCCAATTTGAAGTGCTGGTTTTTACTTATATAGTCTTAAATGGCTCAGGACTACAATACCTCAAGGCCCGTCTCTCCCCATTTAAACCCACACAGACCCTGAGATCATAATCTGAGGCGAACCACAAAATAGAGTCCCCACCACCCACCAGGGAAGAATAAGTGAATATCTACATCAGGAACAAGGGGGAAATAAACATCTGCATTGGCAACTATTAGGTAGGAGCAATGCTTTTTTCTGGTGGTATGCAGGGGTATGCATACCCGTAAACATTTTATGAATCGTTGTAAGGTAAAGGTAAAGGGATCCCTGACCATTAGGCCCAGTCGTGTCCGACTCTGGGATTGCGGCACTCATCTTGCTTTACTGGCTGAGGGAACCGGCATACAGCTTCCAGGTCATGTGACCAGCATGACTAAGCCGCTTCTGGCGAACCAGAGCAGCGCACGGAAACGCCCTTTACCTTCCCGCTGGAGCAGTACCTACTTATCTACTTGCACTTTTTTTGGCATGCTTTTGAACTGCTAGGTTGGCAGGAGCAGGGACCGAACAACAAAGAGAAATGGTAGGGTTTTATTTAATAATAGTGGTGGGGAAAAGGTTTCCTTCAATGGAAATGGAAATGGAAAGCTAGAGACCAGATTTGGTATTATAAACTGGCTCACATGTTGTATTTTTTTTTTTAACAAAATGTAACATTATGTGATGGGTTGTTGCGGCTTCTTTTGTGGTACTTTTTCTTCTTAGCTTCTCATTATTCTGAAGGCTTTTTTTTTAAGTCCTTCATTATAAGGCTCTGTATCTCTTGTCATCCAATTTAGGTGGACTAGAAGCAGATGTGATCAACACTGTTATTTCTGCAATGTCTCAGAGTAAGTGTATTTCCAAATTGGTGATTATCTCCCTTGTAATTAAATAATTAGTCATGATTACGCTACTACTTCTTCAAGTTTCAAGGGAGCTGTAGTAACCACCAGCAAAACTACAAGGCAGAAGGATGCTATTACTGTGCTCTTTGCTCTTCTTACATGGAGCTTGAGACAGTTAGGGCTCTGTCAGTCGGATCATGCACATTGTAGTCTGCACAGTGTGAGACACACATCATACAACAGTGTGCAGCCCTTGAAATCAGGCTGTGCTGTTCATCACAGAACTCAGCAAAGGATGATGTGGGGACAAGTGAATGGGTGTAGAGACAGAATTCTCTCGTGGAAACTGGTTGTATTTGTAGTCCTACTTCTACTCTTTTTGCCTCATATGGCGTGCAAGATTCCTGACATCAAATGCAGTGTCAGCAACTCTCTTCCCATTCTCCACAAGTTTCATCAGCCTGGAGACCTCATCATTGCTGGCATTATATCTCAGATATACAGATTCTCCAGTCCAATAGCTTTCACAAAATGCCCTTCCAACGACCTCTTTGAAGACACTGTGTAAACTGTTTTTTGTTTTCTTTTTTGGTAAAAATGTTATATATCTGTCCTCTATTCCTCTACCCTTCAGCACTGTGATCATCATACTGCTCACATTTTAAGACTCTTAAATATTTAAGAATTTCCTGGTTGTAACAAAGGTAACAGTGATTGGAGCAGATAAATTCATTTTTAAATTTAGTCCTCAATGACTTTTGGATTACTATCTTTATTGCTTTCTTTGAGTAGTTCCTCCTGCCCCGGCCATATGTTCTCAACAAGCATTGATAAGGGGAAGGGCTGTAGTTTAGGGGTAGAGGATCTGGTTTTAATGCAGAGAGTCCTAGGTTTAATCTCTGACTCCTCCAAAATCTTAGAGAGAAATTGGCATGAGGAGTATTTCAGAGATGTACTGAATACTGTATCAGTACTGTGCTGGTGAGCACAGAGGACAATACTGCTCTGCGTAACAATATTTCATCATGCTTACCTAGATCATGCGTTATTCAAGAATGCTTTGAACTGCATGGAAGTATATGTCATATTTTGTAGTAAACGCACTGTCACAATGCATGTCACTCTAATTACAGGGTGATGACCCAGATCTACCAGCATATCCTGGCTTTGATATTTGCTATAAAGGAGATCAATGAAAATCCCCAGATCTTACCTAATGTCACTCTGGGTTTCCATATCTATAATAGCTATTTCACTCCAAAATGGACTTATCATGCCTCATTGGAACTCTTCTCTACACAGGGCAGATTCACCCCCAACTATAAATGTGATCGTCAGAACAATCTAGTAGCAGTGATTGGGGGACCTATCTCTGAAGTCTGTCTCTACATGGCAGATATCCTGTGCAGCTATAAAATTCCACAGGTATGATGTATGTATGCATGCATGTGGAGAGGGTAACAAGCAATTTGCTCATCTCTTTCCTTTTAAACTGTTTTTAAAAGTTGCATTTTCAATGTCTGCTCCTTTGAGGCTTCCAGAAGTAAGTTTGTGTGTATGGGCACCAAAAGCCTGTCTAGTCCTGCATTCTGTTCTGTTCTCAAAGTGGCCAACCCAAAGCCTTTGAGAATTCCTCAAACAGGACATGAGCACAGCATCACTCTCTGCACTTGCAATCCCCAGCAATTGGTATTCGGTATCTAATTCAAAATGCTTCCTGCTTATACATAATGCTCTGTGTTCTGGTGATCAGCATAGGCTGCTGTCTTGTAAAAGTTCAAAGGAGGCAACACGTAGACCGATGAATGATGGGCACAATTATGTCTTTATAATTTGCAGCGAAGTAATAATAGCTGTACAATCTAAGTAACTAAATACATCCGGTGAGACAGCGTTCCGGATAAATACACTGTTTCAATGTGGTCTTCTTCAGTATATCACTATAAAGAATAACAAAATATATATAACTATTCATATGAAGGACAGTGACCAGCATAAACAAGAGTTCAAATAGTCCAAAATAATATTAAAAGAAATAAGAATATCATACCTTATGAACACAGGGGTTTATCTTATTCTTTTGTAAAAGTTTAAGGCTTAAGCCCAGGATACATCTTTCACTCAAGAGTTTGCTAAATTTTAGAGTTCCTCCCTGTTTACAAAAGAACACACAACAATACTTTATTGCTGTCCAAAGACCCACAAAACAATTTCAAAAGTAGATACAGTTAAAACGACCAGACATACAGATGGGAGAAACCAAGGCAGTCATTTTGTGTTTTATCCAGGGCATAATGATCTTTGTTTCTCTATAACCTCTGAAAGAAACTTGACCATGGCCAGTGTGTAATATCATTTGACCTGTCTTCCAAAAGATATTTAATATGGGAGGCTTCGGATTTCCCCAGAAAATTTGCCAGTAAGGGTTTGATCAGTTGATCCCTTGCTTAAAAAAAAAGAAGAACATAAGGAGAACCTCCCAACCACACCTGAGAATCGATCTTGACTAATTGGATGGAAAACCTTAATATACAAAGAAAAATTAATAAATGAAGTAGGTTCTAAATTCTGTGGTCATATCTATTCTGCTGAGGTATCTCTGCTTGTACAACACCAAAAATATTGGTTAGGGGGGGGGGTGTAGTCTTTACCTGACCTTGCCATACTGGAGTCACTTCAGTGCACCAAGTAAGAGAGGTGGTCGCTAGCAGCACCTATGGAAGTGTCAGATTGACCCCAACAGTATATTTGCAGTATATTACACCAAGCTCACAGCTGCCTCACACCTCCAACTTGCCTTCATGATGCACCACAGAGTCTTCAGTGCAGGGCAGCCGGGTGAATACCACTTGCCCACTACACTGATGGTTAATCGAATCAGCCTATGTCTTCCATGGAGTAATGATAAAAGAATGGTCTTTCCCCCCCTTAATTTAATTTTAATCATTTCCTATAGTTCATATATGGTTCTGCTCCAGTGATAGATAAAAGAACCCAAGCTGCTTTCTATCACCAAATGTTCCCAAATTTGGAGCATCAATATAATGCAATTCTTCAGATACTGATATATTTCAAGTGGACATGGATTGGTGTGATGTCTGGGCATGATGACAATGGAGAGAGGTTTGAACAGAATGTGATCCCCATGTTTGCCCAGAGAGGTATCTGTTTTGATTTCATAATGAGAATTCCCAAAATGTCATATTCCACTGAAATTGATGACATGGTGGAAGAGGGATTTGAAATAAACAAAATTCTTATGAGAAGCACGGTCAATGCATTGGTTATTCATGGTGAAATCGATACCATGATCATCCTGAGGGTATTCCCCAGGGTTGCAGAACATGAGGATATGCCAGCAAAGAAAAATGGTAAGGTCTGGATCATGACAGCTCAGATGGATTTCATTTCCATTCCACTTCAAAGAGATTGGGACATAGACTTCCTCCAAGGTGCTTTATCCTTTGCCATTCACTCCAGTGAGGTTGTAGGATTCCAGAAATTTCTTCAGGTGAGAAACCCCACCTCGGAGAAAGAAGATGGCTTTGTTAGGGTCTTCTGGGAACAAGCATTTGGGTGTCTGTTCCCCAACACCATGGTAGCCCTGCAGGATGAAGAAATCTGCAGTGGAGAGGAGAAGCTGGAGAGTCTTCCTGCATCTGTTTTTGAAATGGGCATGACTGGCCACAGCTACAGTGTCTTCACGGCTGCCTATGTGGTTGCGCATGCTTTGCAGGCCATGCATCCATCTAGCTTCAAAAAAAGAATGAAAGTGGATGAAGGGGTAAAATTTAAGAATGAACAGTTATGGAAGGTAATGTTATGAGCATGCTAAAAGTAGAGTAGAAATGGTGATGGATAAGTCCAAAGGTTTCCCAAGGCAGCCAACTTCTGCTTCTGCCTTCCACCACATCATGGTCATAAATGTAGTGGTGGCTACACCATTCTCACCTGCTCCACTGCTGCCCAGTCACTTCCTTCATTAGTACCACTATTACATTTTATTATTGTAGTTTATTACTATTTCTATTTATTGCTGTACGTATCTCTCTCTTTTTTATTTTTTTTATTTTAAAATAGCTTTATTTAATTTCAAACTTATAAAATACAACCATATCAAATCAACCAATAGACACACAAAAAACAAAAACAAACAAACAAACAAAAAGCATATAATCTACACATAGTAATCCACAAAAAATAATATATGAAAAAACAAAATACACGGGGGGGGGAGCAAAGAATTATAAATTATAAATTGGCTTCCAATTGTCTGTATATTGCTTCCCTTAATAATAAAACAAAACTTGCTATATCTTATATACAATAATTGAAAAGTAAATAACTAAATAAATAGCTCACATTTTAATATAAATCTCCCCACATATATCTCAATCTAAGCAAATCACCAAATCCGTTCTTATACCTTCTTTTTTCAGATAGTCTTCCACGTATTTCCACTCAGCCTTAGATCTTTGTTTTGGTATATTTCGAATTGCTGCCGTCATCTTAGCCAAATTCATGAATTCCACCAATTTAATCAACCATTCTTGAATTGTCAATATTTTCTCCCCTTTCCAATTTTGGGCTATGAGTAACCTGGCTGCTGCGCACGCATACAAAAGAATATTTTTTCTATCCTCCGGAATATTTTCAGGAGTTATACTTAATAAGAAAACCTCTGGTTTTTCCCCAAACGTGCTGTACGTATCTCTCATCGTTCCCGCAATAAGCTCAAGGCAGCCTATAGGGCTCTTTCCCTCTCCATATCTATTCTTACTTGATATAAAGTTTTTAAACAGTTCAGCAAACAAGTGGGAATGATCACCGGTCTTTTGTATATCCTTATGAATTTGCTTTCTTTTGTTTTCTCTCTGGTTCTATCCATTATTTTTTTCTAAATAGCTGAACCGCTTTGTTAAAAGCATCTCATTTAATAATAGCGGTGGGGGGAAAGTTTCCTTCAACCAAAATGGAGAGTTAGAGTCTGGATTTGATATTATAAACTGGGTCACATTTCCAAACCAGTCCTTTCGGAGAGTGAAAGTTGGGAAGATCGACCCCATGGCTCCCCAAGAAGAAGCGTTCAGCATTTGTGAAGAAGCCATTGTGTGGCCCAGCAGGTTTAACCAGGTGAGATAAATTCATATTTTGTAGCCTGTCCTTCACTTCTACAATGATTCGCAGTTAAGATACTGAACTAGCTCTGTGCTATGTTCATCCATGCGCTTAGTGTAGGAGTGAGGGCATGGTGGACAAAATCAATGAGGTCGGCAAGGGTGTCTTTTTCTGTTGGTAACCCAGGAGCTCGATACACACTGTCCAGATTTCGTACTGCTAATGCAGTACATTGGATGACAATAACAGCAGTTGCCTCCCACTGTGGAGAAAGAGCAAAGCCATTGTGGCAAGTAGCCCTTGATTGCCCTTTCCGATTTGTCTCTTGCCTCTTCTACCATAAAAGGAGATAGTTCAACAAGTTAACAGAATATAATACATTGTGGATACACGATATTGCAATATAGAAAACATTACCCTCTTACATTTTTGGACAGGCACAGCCCCTTTCCCTTTGTAATGCCAATTGTCCTTTGGGTTATCAAAAAGCAAAGAAGGAAGGGAAACCGTTTTGCTGCTATGATTGCATTATATGTCCGGAAGGGAAGATTTCCAACCAGACAGGTAAGAGACATCATGCATAGAGCCTTAAAGATATACTGACACTAAGATATTCAGACACTACTTCCCTTGCAGTGTCCAGTTGTTCAAAAATTCAGGAAAGTTGTTCAGAATTCAGTGAAGGTTGTGGTTCCTGATATGGGGATACAGCCTTATATATTCAATAATTTCAGTCTAAGCCATTGACAGCTGGTAATTATGTACAACAAATAAATAAAATAAAATAAAATCAGATGAAGGAAGTATCATAAGTGGGGGAGGCAGAAACCTTCAGAAACATGAAAGAACTTCAGGGAAAAAGCTAAGGGTGCAACAGCCTCTCTCTCTTAAAACAAGACCTAAGAACCATGTCTAATAACTCAGAGAAGAATTTTATGAAGATGATTTACAGGTGGTATTTGACCCCTGTTAAACTTGCAAAAATGCATCAGGGACTAAGTAAGAAATGTTGGAAGTGTAAGCAATCCGAAGGAACTTTCTTTCATATGTGGTGGTTGTGCCCTAAGGTGAAGGACTTTTGGGAAAAGATTTATAATGTGTTGAAAAAAATACTTAGATATACTTTTAAGAAAAAGCCTGAAGCCTTTTTGTTAGGTATTTTAGGTAAAGACATTTTGAAATGTGATAGAAATTTAGTGTTGTATGCCACAACAGCAGCAAGAGTTGTAATAGCAAAAAACTGGAAATTGGAAGAACTACCTACTATTGAACAATGGCAGATGAAGATGATGGAATATATGGAGCCTGCAGAAATGACCGGGAGAATCCGTAACCAGAGAGAGGACGCGGTGGAGAAAGAATGGGGAAAATTTAAATTGTATTTGAAAAAACATTGTAATATTTAAAATTAATGTGTGTTTGGAAAATAAGGATAGGCTGTCAATTTTAAGTTGAAGCAATTAAGGAGAATTTTAGGAATATATGGATTTTAGAATAGATTTGGAAATTGTTTTAGATAAGAATAGTTTTAGATGGTAAAGTGTTGTATTTTTTTTTTAAAGAGATAATAGTATGTATAAAATATGTGAGGAAACTAAATTTGGAAGTTACGTGAAATATTCTAAAGGGACACAAATAAGGGGAAACAGGAGGAAGTCCGAAAAAGATGATAAGAAAAAAGTAGATTTTTGGTAAGATGATATACTTTTGTTTTTTTTCTTTCTTTCTTTTTGCTTTCTTTCTTTGATGTATTGTATTTTTGTAGTTGTGTTACTTTGTTTCTCGCTTGTTCTTTTGTAGTTGTTTTTGTTGATGCTTTTTGTGTTTTTGGAAAAATCAATAAATATTATTTAAAAAATAATAACTCAGAGAAGAGCTCAAACTGAAATACTAATGTGCTCCAGTCCACATATTAGTCTGGAAGTTCAAATCATGCTGGAATATTAAAATATGTGAACAACAAGTAAAATCACCTAGAATCCTAATCGTAAGTGATAACATTGAGCTTCAGAAGATGAGCTGGATCCTAATATCTGGGGGTGGGTGGGACATTAACCATTCCTGAATATGGCATGTTGCTAATAATATAATTACATGAGAACTGTGGCAAACCGTTTGTTTGTTTTTTCAGATATCAACCTGGCAACCCGTATTTAAGGTTTTGTTACTTTCATTTTGATCATTTTAGTATTATGCATGTAAATGTGCTCCTATGGCTTCTCTTTTTCAGACATGGATGAATGCTTTCAGTGCCCACAAGATCATTACCCAAACGTGGAAAAGGATTCATGCGTGCCAAAGGACATACATTTCTTGTTTTATGGAGAACCACTGGGGATCTCTTTGACTTGCATTGCTCTTGTCTTGTCCTTCCTTGCAGCTTTGGTGCTTTGGGTCTTCATTAAGCACCGGGACACTCCCATAGTCAAAGCCAACAACCGCAACCTCTCCTACACTCTCCTCATCTCCCTCTTGCTTTCTTTCCTTTGTTCTCTTCTATTCATCGGTCGACCTGAGAAAGTGACATGTCTCCTTCGACAAACAGCATTTGGCATCATCTTTTCAGTGGCTGTTTCTTGTGTGTTGGCCAAGACAGTCATTGTGCTCCTTGCTTTCATGGTCACCAAACCAGGCTCCAGCATGAGGAAATGGGTTGGGAAACAACAGGCCACCTCCATTGTTCTTTCCTGTTCCTTGATTCAAGCTGCTTTTTGTACTGTGTGGCTGGCAACTTCTCCCCCATTCCCAGGTTTAGACCTGCACTCAATGAGTAAAGAAATTATTCTGCAATGTAACGAAGGTTCGGTCACCATGTTCTACTGTGTCTTGGGCTTTATGGGCTTGCTGGCCATCGTCAGCTTCTCTGTAGCCTTCCTAGCCAGGAAGTTACCTGACAGTTTTAATGAAGCCAAGTTTATCACCTTCAGCATGTTGGTTTTTTGCAGTGTTTGGTTGTCCTTTGTTCCAACTTATTTAAGCACCAAAGGAAAATATATGGTGGCTGTGGAGATCTTCTCCATCTTGGCCTCTAGTGCTGGTTTACTAGGCTGTATATTTTCACCAAAATGTTATATTATTGTGGTGAAGCCTGAGTTGAATAGCAAGGAGCAACTCAGAAGGAAGAATTAACAAATTCTGGGTCCTTCATCCATGTCATATTTTAATTAGAAATGGGGTTTATGTTTTGTGTTTTTAATTTCCACAGCTAAATTCAAATGTAATTTTAACGCTCAGTGCCACATTGAAGTAATCCTTTTAAAATCTGTGATATATTATTGTTCAATTCTCCTCACAAAATGAAGTGCAAAGTGAGGAGGTGTACATCTCTTAAAGGGGGTGTTCCAGGGTGTGTCAGCATGGGGTGAGGCCAGGAGGGACACACCTATTTCATGCCTCTTGTTTGGTTACATGAGTTGGTAAACCCATGAAATTTATGCCAGGAAAATTTTTCATGTAAGTAAACTCCAGTTCCCCACTATCATCAGAGGTTACTCTAAAATTGCCAACTCCATAATACTACTTTTGTAATTGCTGTGCTATGTGAAATAGATGAGAATTATGGCATGAGCAATTTTTGAGAAAATATTGCTTAACCACCTTGCAGTAGGTTAAGCACCCTCTGACTTTTTAATACTTTGTTTTCTCAGCCACATGTTTGTACTGCTTTTCTTTACCGTGAAGACAGTAAATAGATATTCTAATTCCTCATCTTTTTTGTCTGCTACTCTCAAACGCAGCCTCTATTCTCTTTCCTTTGGTGATGCTTTTAACACTCCCATTTCATGAAGACCAATGAGATACGCATGCTGCCTAATTCTGCTGACAGGCACATTGTATCTAGAAAGCCTCTTATGTTATTCTTTCAAAGACCTGCATATTCACTACTAGTACAGTTCGAGATATTGTTGTTAACCACTCCCTTTATGAATCTGTTAAGACTAGAAGATGCCTTTCTTGTTTCCCCACTGTTGGAGGAAGTTAATTAAGAGGTGATGTGGGACAGGTCTTTCTCAGTGTTGAGAACTAGCTTGTGAATACCAATGCCACCCAAAAAGCAGTACTGGAATATTCATTGTTTATTTTTTGTTATTAAAATTACCCCTTTACCTAGCCCTTTGCAGAATTTCCACAATGATCTATTTTGACACAATGGACCTATGATTTCAGCACAGGCAAGATTGTAAGGAATGGACAATCCATCCTTACTCAGTGGTTTCTCAGTGACCACTGAAATTTGCATGTGCGTATTTATGAACTAACTTAATTTGCAACTTTCATGACACCAGCAGATACAGTGAGTTGGACTAGAGGCAACCTCTGCTGAGATGTGATAAATATGTTTTCTTCTGCAATATCTCACAGAAACAGAAAGAGAAGATTAGCTACCCTGTAATTATCCAATTAGTAAAGATTACTCTACGTCTTAAGTCCCAAGGGAACTGTATTAACCACCTATGAAACAACAAAGCTGGATGTCATTTTTAATACCCCCAAGCTGGGGCTGGAGACAATCGCACTCGGTCAGTCTGATCACTGAGATATAATTTGAGACATAGATCAACTGAGAGCCATTTAAGTCAGGATTCAGAGAAGGATAATGTGTTGTCAGCTGTACTGGTGGGCAGAAAGAATTATTTTATGCAAGTTGGTAGCATTTGTAGTGTTGGTAGTAGTTTTTTTGCCACAGGTGGTGTCCAAGATTCCTGACATCAGCTGCAGCCTCCTTGACCCTCTTCCTATTCTTCACAAGCATTACCAGCCAGGAGACCAAATCATTGCTGGCATTATGTCTTATCTATACAGATTTTCCAATTCAATAGAATTTAAAGAATGTCCCTCTAATGACATATTTGAAGAACCCATGTAAGTGTTCTTAGGCATTCTTTGTGTCTTTATGACTTTACTTAAAGAAAAACAAACTGGTGATTGCTTTAACTTTTTGATATGTGGTGATTAGAGTCATGAGGATGAATTATAAGAACTGCTGAGTCTTGAATGAGTCCTGCTTTGGAATTGAGGATTTCATTAGATTTTCCTCTGCCTTTTCATTTTATTTTCTTCTAATGATTGTTAGAGATAATGTGTAATCTAAAAAAAATGGTCAACATCTCTGGGGAAACTTTCCTTTAAAAAGGTTAACAACTTTGGGGTCCCCTCCTTAAAAAAGGTTCACAACTCTGGGAATTGGGGGGCTGAGGGCGGATCTTTGCACCATGGTGCCGGCTTTGCTTAAGAGGGCCCTGGTCACATATGCCTAGCTTTGATGTATTAAAGCAGAAAAGATGTATTTGTTAATATGTGCTGATGTTTTATATATTTGAAATTGGAATCAGAAGAAATATAGGCTACAGCATAACAAAGTTAAGTGAAGAGAGGATAAAAGAAGTGGAGATGTGGAATTTGTTGTTTTATTTGATAAGAATAAGATTTAGGATTTAAGATATGTGGATTATAATTGTAAGACCAAGATTAGATGTAAGAAAGTAGATTTTACAATGTTACAAAGTTACTAAAGAAGATTAGAAATGAACGCAAAAGAGAGGATGTGAGGAAGTCCCAAGTTTAGGATTATAAAGAGGATAAGGATGAGTAAATAATTGTTTTGTGTGTGTGTATATTGTGTAGTTTTTGTAGTGTATGTATTTGTGTTTTGTGTATTTTTGTTCTTAAAATCCAATAAATTCTTTTTTTTAAAAAAAATAAAGCAGAAAAGATGCAAAAATATCAAGGATCAGCAAGCCATGAAAAACTGTTTAAACCCAGGTTCACAACTAAGGGACCCAGGTGGCGCTGTGGGTTAAACCACAGAGTCTAGGGCTTGCTGATCAGAAGGTCGGCAGTTCGAATCCCTGCCACGGGGTGAGCTCCCGTTGCTCGGTCCCAGCTCCTGCCAACCTAGCAGTTCGAAAGCACATCAAAGTGCAAGTAGATAAATAGGGACCGCTCCAGCGGGAAGGTAAACGGCGTTTCCGTGCGCTGCTCTGGTTCGCCAGAAGCGGCTTTGTCATGCTGGCCACATGACCCGGAAGCTGTCTGCGGACAAACGCCGGCTCCCTTGGCCTATAAAGCGAGATGAGCGCCGCAACCCCAGAGTCGGACACGACTGGACCTGATGGTCAGGGGTCCCTTTACCTTTACCTTAATGTATACACAATCCTAAAAATAAAAATATAAAGAGAAAATGTGCCTTGGTCCCCTTTTGGAAAGATCACAGAGTAATTCAAATATATAAAGTCTGGATGGAAATGCTACAATCCTAAAATAAATTGGGATAAAGATAACTTCAGAGACATCCTTAAATTAACAAATCTTTCAAAACAGTACTACTAATAATAATAATAATATTTATTATTTGTACCCCGCCCATCTGGCTGGATTTCCCCAGCCACTCTGGGCGGCTTCCAACAGAAATCAATACAAAAACATCAAACATTAAAAACTTCCCTAAAAAGGGCTGACTTCCCTAAAAAGAATTGTATTAGAATTGTGCAGGTAAAAACAATGATGAAGAATGCCAATCTCCGGCAACATTTCATTATACTTCTGCTATGTTTGTATTACTGAATACCATATATTTATTTTCCATGTACCTAACTGAAATAAAAGTACATATGATATTCTGAATCAAATACACCATGACACAGCATGTAACTCTAATTACAGGGCTATGATCCAAATATACCAGCATTTCCTGGCCTCAATATTTGCTGCAAAAGAGATCAATGAAAATCCGCACCTCTTACCCAACATTACACTGGGCTTCCATATCTATAATAGCTATTTCAGTCCGCGAGCGACCTATCAGGCCTCATTGGAACTCTTCTCTACACAGGGCAGATTCATCCCCAACTACAAATGTGATAGGGTGAGCAATCCAGTAGCAGTCATTGGTGGACCTACGTCTGAAGTCTGCCTCCACATGGCAGATATTCTGTGCATCTACAAGATTCCACAGGTAAAATGTGTGTATGGGGCAGATCAGTTTTTGAGATACAATTTGCCACATCTCTTGCCTTTAAATGTGGCTTTGCACATTGAAGATAAAACTTGTTTCCAAAGTATATTCAACATGCCTTTTGGGGGATTATTGTGTGTGCTATGCTTGCGTGGCACTGTTGTGAAGAAGCTCCAATGCTTTGACATATAAACTTGTTGAAATAGCTGGGAGGAAAAAATCTCTTGCCAATCTACTCTCATCTCCAAAATGTATCACTATCCTGATGTACCGGTACCTTTGCTAACCCCTTTTATGGAATGTAGGATTAACCAGAAGGTGTCCTCCAGGTATGATAAATATGTAAGTTATGAACAATAGCCAAGTAAGTCATACACATATACTGTTGTTGTTCAGTCGTTCAGTCGTGTCCGACTCTTCGTGACCCCATGGACCAGAGCACGCCAGACACGCCTATCCTTCACTGCCTCCCACAGTTTGGCCAAACTCATGTTAGTAGCTTCGAGAACACTGTCCAACATCAGTCTTTCCCAACATCAGGGTCTTTTCCAGGTAGTCTTCTCTTCTCATGAAGTGGCCAAAGTACTGGAGCCTCAACTTCAGGATCTGTCCTTCTAGTGAGCATATACTACATAGACACTAACAGATGTCAATTATTTTTAAATTCAGGTTTTATTTCCTTAGAACAAACAAGGACAGCCATCATCATAGTTTCATCATTTTTAATTTGTAGACCGTCTTTCTGTCTTACAATACTCAAGGCGGTTTACAAGCTGAAGAAACAAAATGTGCATCTTATAACAATCTAATGAAATAAAAAATGTGATAATAAAACATAACTTTAAAATAGGCAACCTACATTAAAAAAGTAACATTCAACAATCATTAGAATAGTATTAAGTAATAATAACGTATAAAAGTTAAACAGAAATCCACTCAACAATAAATAACAATTTACGAATTACAGTAAATAATTTCTAAACCATAATCAATAAAAAAACGGCAAGCCACAGTATGTAAAATACAATAGAAATTGAAAAGCAGAGACTAGAGGGTGGAGCAAGGCAGGTGGAAAGAGGCCTTGTCTGATGGAGTCTCTCCCCTCACAGTTCTTCCTCCAGGAACAGCTCTCTTATGAGGACTCCTAGGGTTGGAGTGTGGGGCAAGGCAGGTGGAAAGAGGCCTTGCCTGATGGAGTCTCTCCCCTCGCAGCCAAGACTGATCCCTCCAAATAATGTAGACAACAAAAATCATAATCCCTGATCATTGTCTATGCTGACTAGGACTGATGGGAGGTATCGTCCAAAACATTAATTCATTATTATATTAAATACCTAGGAATTAAACTGACATTATGTGAAATATGTCAGTGAACATGCCACTGCAATATTCCAGGAGGGCACCCACTTGGCCAACATAGCACTGCCTTTGCAGTTTCAAGGTATGTCTCCTCTGTGGTGACTGTTGAAAAGATTTGTTCAGGCATCTTCAATACCATTTCCCCTTGCTTAAAAAATTTTCTTTTTTTCTTTAGTTCATATATGGCTCTGCCCCAGTGATAAATAAAAAAGCAGAGGCCGTTCTATACCATCAGATGTTTCCAGATATGGACCATCAGTATAATGGGATTCTCCAGTTATTGCTGCATTTCAGGTGGACGTGGATTGGGGTGTTATCTGGACATGATGACAATGTAGAGAGGTTTATACACACTGTGGTTCCCATGTTTGTCCAGAGAGGTATTTGCTTTGATTTCATGCTAAGAATACCCATTATGACTTTTTCCAATGATATTCCTGATATGGCGGAAGAGGCGTATAAAACAAACTATCTTATCCTCAACAGCACTGTTAATGCAGTGATCCTCCATGGTGAAATTGATACCATGGTAGTTTTTAGAACATTTCCCAGGTATTCAGAAACTATGGATCCATCAACGAAGGGGAAATGGAAAGTCTGGATTATGACATCCCAGATAGATTTAACATCAGTTCCCCTTCAAAGAACCTGGAACGTGGACTTCCTTCATGGTACTATATACTTTTCTGTTCACTCCCGTGAGATAGAAGGTTTCCAGAAATTTCTTCAGATAATAAAACCTACTTTGGAAAACAAAGATAACTTTATCCGGGAGTTTTGGGAAGAAGCATTTCTTTGTTCTTTCAACCCTTCCCTGGTAGATGGAGAGAATACAAAAATCTGCAGCGGGGAGGAGAAGCTGGAGAATCTCCCTGCATCAGTTTTTGAAATGACCATGACTGGCCACAGCTACAGCATCTACAATGCAGTCTATACTGTGGCACACGCTTTGCATGCCATGGGTTCATTGAGATTCAAACATAGAGCAACAGTGGGTGAAGGTAGATGGAAGCTTCTGAGTCACCAACTGTGGGAGGTAATGTCTTCAGCACACTAAGAAACTTTAGAAAATAAAATGATCCCTGCTGTTGTTGTTTCTGAGTGACTATTTTTAAGAGTCCCTTGATCTGTACTTCTTTTGATACAGCTAGAATTGCATTAGCATTTTTTGGTGCTGAATCACATTATTGATTCATGTTACCTTTTGGTCTGCTAAGACTCCTAGATCCATTTCACATGCACTGCTCTTAAGCCAGGTTCCCCCCCTCCAATTAGGGAAGTGGGAAGGTAAATGGTGTTTCTGTGCGTTGCTCTGATTCACCAGAAGCGGCTTAGTCATGCTGGCCACATGACCCTGAAGCTGTATGCTGGCTCCCTCGGCCAGTAATGCAAGATGAGCGCCGCAACCCCAGAGTTGTCCGCAACTGGACCTAATGGTCAGGGGTCCCTTTACCTTTACTAGATGTACATATCACTCATAATGCATTTCATTTAATGACTGGTTGAAGTGTTGGGTTATTACTATTTTTCCCAACCAATAACATTAAGCATAAGAATACGCTTTGAATAAGCATGTCAAGTTGACATATTTTGTGCTTACAAAGTCATAATATGAAATTTAATCCTAAATACACCTCCCCAAATAAATGCACCTGGCATTCACTTTATTGTCTTTTAGACACCATGGTAAGATATTCTTTAGACAGCATGTTTATTCTTTTGAGCATTTCAACAAACTGAATTAAACAGAGAAGTATGTCACTCAGCTGTTTTTATCTGATTTGGTTGCACCCAGATTTAGTCATGCAAACAGTTATGATTATTGAGACTTAACATCAACATGACTTTTTTGCTAGGATTTTCTTCTTTCTTTTACATATGCTTTATTTTTTTAATGGCAAACAGCACAAAACAATCAACAGATTTAGAAATGCTTAGATCAGTTGGGTATCTTATATTCTCCATCTTAACAGATTGTCTCAGAATCAAGCATGTATAGCTGCTGATGAAAAGACAATATTTTCCTTTCCAGTGTACCATAGATAAATTAACATGTATCATATAATTTCAAAACATGTTTGGTCTTTGTGTACCTGAGAATTCTAAGACCCCTTTTTAGTTTCTCCCTAAGGGCAATATTCCATATTTTATCCCACTATGCTTAGAGCAAAGTTAGTAGCTGTTTTCTAATGTTGTGTTATATTTCTAGTTGCAGACTGGAAAAAGAATAGCAATTCCTTATACAGAACTTTATTATGGTAACCTATAAACAGACTTAATATAGGTCTCATCATTATTATTATTTTACATTCTCATGAATTGCTCATATTTTCCCCACCAATTTAGCTCAACTACTTTGTGAGAAGCACCTCATTTAATAACAGTGCTGGGGAAAAAGTTTCTTTCAATGAATATGGAGAGATAGAGGCTGTATTTGATATCATAAATTGGGTCACATTCCCAAACCAGTCTTTTCATAGAGTCAAAGTTGGAAAAGTTGAGTCCATGGCTCCCCAAGAAGAAGCGTTCAGCATTTGCGAAGAAGGCCTTGTGTGGCCCAGCAGGTTTAACCAGGTATGGTCCATTCATATATTGGGTCTCAGGAGTTTTCCTTTCCAGAGTCAAACCAGAGTCAAAGCAGAGAAGACGGTGAGCTGGGGGGGGGGGGATAAAGGGATGAAGGCTTGTTTTCCTTACAGTCAGAGGGGGAACCAAGCTGCTCCTCCCCTAGAATGCCTCTCGTTAATTCGCAGGAAGAACAGACACAGCTCTCCGACAAACTCTCCGTTAAGTCCAGTGGCAGACCACTCTGGGGTTGAGCTCTCATCTCGCTCTATAGGTCGAGGGAGCCGGCGTTTGTCCGCAGACAGCTTCCGGGTCATGTGGCCAGCATGACTAAGCCATTTCTGGCAAACCAGAGCAGTGCACGAAAATACCGTTTACCTTCAAACTGGAGCGGTACCTATTTATCTACTTGCACTTTGATGTGCTTTGGAACTGCCATGTTGGCAGGAGCAGGGACCGAGCAACGGGTGATCATCCCATTGTGGGGATTCAAACCACTGACCTTCTGATTGGCAAGCCCTAGGCTCTGTGGTTTAGACCACATCATACAATGCAACTTACTGCCAATGTGTTTCAAAAAACAAGATGCTGCACTGAGTTCCTATTTCTATGATATATACAAAAGTTACCACCCAGAGTAGCTGGGCCACCCCAGTCTGATGGGCAGGGTACAAATAATAGCTGTTGTTGTTGTTGTTGTTGTTGTTGCTGCTGCTGCTGTTCTTAGCAGTGTTGGCAGTGGTTCCAGACATTCCAGAGATATTATCATTGTTCCAGATGTATTACCATTGCGGAATGCTAAAATTAACCCAATGTATTTCCACATGGGCTCCAGAATGAGATTAGATGCAAGGACTGGAATTCAATAAGGTCCTCATATTTATTAAACAGTCAATCATTTCTGCAATGAGATAAGATCTAATTCTATTTAACTGTTTCAATGCCACCTCCAGTTGTGAGTATTAGCCATATGGAGTGAGACTTTAAACTGCCACCATCTTTCCCCACCTGAGTGGTCTCATCCTGGCTCTGTGATGATTGTCTATGGCTCCTCATGCTCCACACACTGAAAGATACTCAGAGAGAAGCCTGACCATATCTCCAACCCCTAGGCCAATAAGCTTTGAAAGGGTAAGGCAGTGAAGTTAAATGTTTCTCAGCATTTCTTCTTCATCTTCCCTCTTCTAACATGTTCATCAAGATAGATGTGATGTACTTAAACAATATAGTGAAGTGAAGAAACGCAGAACTGACAAACCAAAAGGGGCTGTAACTGTGATAATGAAATGCTGGTCTTTAATAGCTTTCTGGCTCCTGACCTCAATTGGCTAATCTGTATGAGATAGCTCAGCAGATTTCCATAATAAAGAACACTATTGTTATACAATTTTCCAAAGGAGAAACCATGATCCTCTTTCATTTGTGGACAGGCACAGCCCCTTTCTCTTTGTAATGACAATTGCCATTTGGGATATCATAAGGCAAAGAAGGAAGGAGAGCCGTTTTGCTGCTATGATTGCCTCCCATGTCCAGAAGGAAAGATTTCCAACCAGACGGGTAAGGGAACTCATGTTCACGGGACATGCTCAGAATTTAAGGATGACTGGGGCTGCTGAAATAGGGGTTTGGAGTACTAATAGGAATCTCAACACTCTGAATGCCAGTCATCAAGTGGGGGGGGGAATCAGAGATAAAACACTAGGTGGGGGTATACAAGCTTGCTTGGAAGAACCACTAGGCTTGCAGCAGCAGCAGCAGCAGCAGCAGCAGCAGCAGCAGCAGCAGCAGCAGCACCCCCTCCCTCAATGAATACAGGATGTGCTATGGAATGGAGACTGATGTGTTCTGGCAGTAAAGAATATATGATAAGAGATGAAGTGGAATGGAAAATACTGAACAGTGGTATTCCAACACTGCAAAATTTTGTTACAGATCTCAGTGCTCTCCTAGTCAACACCATGATTCAATTAACACCATGGTAGAACTAATAGCAATCCTAATAATTTATTGAAACTTGGTGGAAGCTGTGATGCTGAGAGGTTTGGAGGTTTTAAATATCTGCAGATTCTGGTAGGAAATTAACTACATTTTTTGGATAAAGGTGCAGATTAGAACGTCTGTATTGATTGGATATGACACTTCACTTAAATGTTGTTCAACACAGTTCTCAGCAATCAAAATCTAGCATCACATACATTTAAATATGTATTTTAGTAGGAATATCCAGATTAATGCAGAAATAAAAATGGAGGAAATGATGGTTAAAAACACACATTCAGAATTAACATAAAGAGGAAATGTTCCAGATCCATTCCAACTGGTAATATCTGTGAGGTGATACTACTGGGCTTCCAAAGACATGTGTGGCCCATGGAAAATCTCTGCACAACTTGTTAATATGATTACGTGAGGAGACTGTAAACTAGCATTTCTGATACCAGCATGGCAACTTTCATTCTAACTAAATTGGTACATTTTTGTACTTCACATAAAATGCTGTATAGAAATCTGACTTCTGTTTTTCAGACATGGATGAATGCTTTCAGTGCCCACAAGATCATTACCCAAACGTGGAAAAAGATTCATGCATTCCAAAAGATCTAAGTTTCTTGTCTTATGGAGAACCACTTGGGATCTCTTTGGCCTGTTTTGCTCTCTCTTTTTCTTTCACCACAGGGTTGGTGCTTCAGATTTTCATTAGTCACCGGGACACACCCATAGTCAAAGCCAACAACCGCAACCTCTCCTACACTCTCCTCATCTCCCTCTTGCTTTCTTTTCTTTGTGCTTTGTTATTCATCGGTCAACCTGAGAAAGTGACATGTCTCCTTCGACAAACAGCTTTTGGCATCATCTTTTCAGTGGCTGTTTCTTGTGTGTTGGCCAAGACAATCATTGTGGTCCTTGCTTTCATGGTCACCAAACCAGGCTCCAGCATGAGGAAATGGGTGGGGCAACAACAGGCCACCTCCATTGTTCTTTCCTGTTCCTTGATTCAAGCTGCTCTTTGTACTGTGTGGCTGGCAACTTCTCCCCCATTCCCAGCTTTAGACATGCACTCAATGAGTAAAGAAATTGTTCTGCAATGTAACGAAGGGTCAGTCACCATGTTCTACTGTGTCTTGGGGTTTATGGGCTTGCTGGCCATCGTCAGCTTCTCTGTAGCCTTCCTAGCCAGGAAGTTACCTGACAGTTTTAATGAAGCCAAGTTTATCACCTTCAGCATGTTGGTTTTTTGCAGTGTTTGGTTGTCCTTTGTTCCAAGCTATCTGAGCACAAAAGGAAAATTCATGGTGGCTGTGGAGATCTTCTCCATCTTGGCCTCCAGTGCTGGGTTACTGGGTTGTATCTTTTCCCCAAAATGTTATATTATTGTCATGAGGCCAGAATTGAACAGTAGGGAACAGCTGAAAAGAACAAGTTAATGATGCTCCTGATATATTGGGACCCTCATCCCCCATGTGAAAGCAACGAGACTTTTCATAGAAATAAGTAACTTGTTTGGCTGGCTTTGGCTGTCCTTTGTTTGAACATATCTGAGCACAAAAGGAAAATATATGGTGGCTGTGGATATCTTCTCCATCTTGGCCTCCAGTGCTGGGTTACTGGGCTGTATATTTTCCCCAAAATGTAATACTATTGTAATAAAGTCTGCATTGAATAGCAAGGAGCAACTCAGAAGAAAGAAATGACAACTTCTGGGTCCTTCATAAATGTCATATTTTAATTTTAAATGACGTCCATGTAACTTTTTTGTTTTTAATTTCCACAACTAAATTCAAATGTAATTTTAACTGTCACTGCCATATTGAAGTAATCATTTTAAAATCTGTGATATATTATTGTTCAATTCTCCTCACAAAATGAAGTGCAATGTGACGAGGTGTACATCTCTTAATGTACAGGGTGTGGCAGAATGAGGTGAGTCCAGGAGGGACACACCTATTTCATGCCTCTTGCATGCTTACATTAGTTGGTAAACCCATGAAATTTATGCCAGGAAAAATTGTCATGTAAGTAAACTCCAGTTCTCCACTATCATCAGAGGTCACCCTAAAATTGCCAACTCCACAATACTACTTTTGTAATTGCTATGAAAATGTGCTATGTGAAATAGATGGGAATTATGGCATGAGCACTTTTTGAGAAGACAATATTGCTTAACCACCTTGCAATGGTTAAGCACCCTCTGACTTTTTAATACTTTGTTTTCTCAGCCACATGTTTGTACTGCTTTTCTTTACTGTCAGGACAGTAAATAGATATTCTAAATCCTCATCTTTTTTGTCTGCTTACTTGGAAACAAAATGAGGAGAATAATGTGTGGATCTACATCTTAGATTTAGCCCTTTTTGTCAGGAGCATTATACTTTCTGTCCTCTTCAATGCAACAAACTGTGTTGCTGGGTTGCCCCATTCTCCCTTGCTGTTTAATTAAATCCCAGCAATAAAGATATTAATTGATAGAATGAAATTTTGCCATAACCTCAAATAACCAGACTAAATGCTTAGTTTCCTGCTTTAGATGAAATCTGAAGCACATTTCAAGCATATTTTCACATGACTTGCAGGTGGAATTTTAATGTAATCAGTATTGAAATGTATAGTGTCCAACATCTCCCACCCCCTTTTTATGAATTCTAAACCCCTGAACTGAGAGCCAAGTAAAATGTTTAGTCAGAACGTATTGTGGCAGCAAATCCCAATACTGAGTGACATCCACCAAGATTATCTCGATGTCACTATGCAGGTTGCAGTCTCCCATTACACTGGACGCTCAGGTAGTGAACATTATCTCTGCGGGAGGCATATTCGCAATCCGCAGTGCTGAGTCTGCGCATGTGCGGGTCATGATTCGGCGCTTCTGCGCATGCGCAAAGCATGACTTAGTGGTTCGGCACATGCACGAGCGCTGAAACCTAGAAGTAACCCATTCCAGTACTTCCAGGTTTGGCGCAGTGCGCAACCCAAAATAGTGCAACCTGAAGTGGCCGTAACGCGAGGTATGACTGTACTCTCAAAGGTAACAACTATACTCTTTCCTTTTGGTAATGATTTCACACTCCCATTCCTCATCTCTGCAGCTACATGCTTCCTGGTCAAGGCCTTGAATTCTTCTTTCTTTCATCATATTGCTACCTTGCCACAACAATCCATATTATTGCCATACCACAATAATCTATTATTTAGTAACCTTCCAGTTGGATGACTGGAATGCACTGTTTCTGAGTCTTTGAAGACAATCCAGAAACTTGAGCTAGTGCCCAATGTTACTGGGAACCAATTTTGAAGAGAGGAACTTCTGCTGCTCAACCTGCACAGACTGCATATACACTACTGGCACAGTTCAAGATAATGTTGTTAGCATATGAAGGTAAAACCTTTAGTGACTTGAAAGCCAAACAATTAAAGGAGAACCACTCCCTTTATGAATCTGTTAAGACTGGAAGATGCCTTTCTTGTTTTCCCACTGTTGGAAGAAGCTCATTCAGAGGTGATGTTGGACAGGTCATTCTCAGCATTGTGAACTAGGTTGGGAATATCAATGCCCCCTAAAAAGCACTACTGGAATAATCATTGTTTATTTCTTTGTTATTAAAATTACCCCTTTACCTAGCCCTTTGCAGAATTTCAACAACTATCTATTTTGACACAATGGAGCTATGATTTCAGCACAGGCAAGATTGAAAGGAATGGACAATCCACCCCTACTCAGTGGTTTCTCAGTGACCACTGAAATTTGCATATGTATATTTATGACCTGACTTAATTTGCAACTTTCATTACACCAGCAAATACAGTGAGTTGGACTAGAGGCAATTACTGCTGAGATGTGATAAATATGTTTTCTTCTGCAATATCTCACAGAAACAGAAAGAGAGGATTAGCTACCCTGTAATTATTCAATTAGTAAAGATTACTTCTTAA